>NC_088399.1:33315733-33333233 GCF_034236695.1 Oncorhynchus nerka
GGAGGGCCAAATAAAAAAATCAGCTACAAGACGAGGGCCGGACTGTTCGAATGTTCATTGAAAATTTTTTAAATGACGCATATAGTCTAGTGAACCTAATTGAACCTACTGAAAACCTAACAAATATATTACAATATGATCAGATAAATAAAGCAATATTTTCTTATGGCTCTGTCAGTAATCTTTAATTTTCAACAGACACAAAAGACAAATTTCCTTTATATAAATATCCCCATAACATGAACATTAAATGAAAGAAACCGGTATTCAAGGCACCATCAGTAGACTATATTTTCTATTTTAGCAAAAGTGGGCTAAATTTACTTCAAAGAAAAAACAATAATAGCAATTTTCTATCATCCACTCAACTGAAATATTTTTAAAATATAATTGGATTGAAATACAAAAAAATAAAGTGCAAAAATCTATTAATCAAAAACAACACTTTGTTTAAGGAGAAGTAACATGCAGTGAAAACAAATATTAAATTTTAACTTTTAAACTTGAACTGAGTAAAAACTCTAAATATGTGATTGCACAGTAATGTTCACTTGTTTGAGGTTGAGGGTGATACTTGGTGGTGTCCCATCTTTTCCACAAGTTCATCAATGTTCGGGGTAAGGCTCTGAGCTGAAGAAATCCTCAGAATTGAGTGGAGGTGTTCAGCAGTAAGTCGACTTCTGTGTGATGTTTTGTTCAGGTTCATCAAAGAAAACAGTTGTTCACACAGGTATGTGCTGCCAAACATAGACAACGTTTGAGCAGCCTGGATGCGCAGCTGGGGCATTGTGCCGGGAGGAAACGGGCGAACTCCGCAGCACCCACTGCCGCATATTTTGCCCTCAGTGCATCATTGCATTGGAGGTCAATCAACTCCATTTGGAGGTTTGGTGGTGAGCTTTCCACGTCAACAGCAAATGGGTTACCGAGCAGTTCCAACCTGCTTTTTTGTGCTTCAAAGTCAGCAAATCGGCGTCGAAAGTCAGCGGCAAGCATACCTATTTTATCAGCCAACTGTGTGCTCGGGAACGCACTGGTAGAGAGCTTCTCTTTCATGGTCTGGCAGCTGGGAAAGTGGCTCAAATTTTCTTTCCGCATCTGCGTCTCCCACAGAGTCAGTTTGGTTTTAAATGCCTTCACTGTACTGTACATATCAGAGATGACACGATCCCGACCCTGCAGCTGCAAGTTTATTGCATTCAGATGACTCGTAATGTCACACAGAAAAGCCATTTCACACAGAAACATTTCGTCTCGGAGTTGTGTTGTGTCTTTCCCTTTGCTGTCCAAGAACAGACAAATCTCCTCACGAAGCTCGAAACATCTTTGAAGCACCTTTCCCTGGCTTAGCCATCGCACCTCTGTGTGATAAGGCAAATCACCATGCTCCGTTTCTAACTCCGTCAGAAATGCCTTGAACTGGCGGTGATTCAAACCTTTGGCTCTGATAAAGTTAACTGTGCGCGTGATGATGCTCATTACATGCTCCATTTTCAAGGCTTTACCGCACAACGCTTCCTGGTGTATGATACAATGATAAGCTGTCAGCTCACCTGTCGCGTTTTCCTCTTGCATCTTTTCCCGTATCTTCGCCACCAGTCCGCTCCTGTGTCCACACATCGCAGGTGCTCCGTCGGTTGTCAAACCCACGAGTTTTTCCTAAGGCAGCTCCATCTCATTTACACATCTTGACACCTCTTCATACAAATCATGCCCCGTAGTTGTGCCATGCATAGGACGTAAAGCCAAAAACTCCTCTGTCACGCTTAGGTTGGAGTCCACTCCGCGGATGAAAATTGACAACTGGGCAATGTCAGAAATGTCGGTGCTCTCATCCACAGCCAAGGAATATGCAATAAAATCTTTTCCCTTTTTCACAAGCTGCTCTTTTAGATTGATGGACAACTGGTCTACTCTCTCGGCAATGGTGTTTCTGCTCAGACTCACATTTAAAAAGAGTTGCCTTTTTCTGGGCAAACTTCGTCACAAACTTTAATCATGCAGTTTTTGATGAAATCCCCTCCGTAAATGGCCGGGCTGATTTAGCGATCTCTTCTGCCAAAATAAAACTGGCCTTGACAGCAGCCTGGCCTTGTGATTTGGCTTTTTTGAACAGAGCCTGTCGAGATTTGAGGCCTCGTTTTAATTCCTCTGCCTTTTGTAGCCTTTGTTCCATGTCCATATTCTTGTTTTTGTCTGCGTGTTTCGTTTCATAATGTCGTCTCAGATTATACTCTTTCAGTACCGCCACACTTTCTCCACACAGAAGACACACAGGTTTTCCAGCTACCTTCGTGAACATATACTCCGACTCCCACCTTGTTTGAAACCCCCGGTTCTCAGTATCCACCTTCCGTTTTGCCATTTTTGATGGGTATCTGAAAGTTAATTTTACTGTGATGCTGACGACTGCTGTGCCAATAAATATTGAAATGAAGCAGCCTACTGCTCGGTGCGTCACCTTTGCATTGTGGGAAATGTAGTATTGGTGCGTGTAAAAGATCTGCGGGCTGCCGGCTTGCTGCGGGCCGGTTCTAATAATAAATCAAGATCATCCCAGGGGCCGTAAAAAACCTTCTTGCGGGCCGGATGTGGCCCGCGGGCCTTGACTCTGACATATGTGGTGTACATAAAGATGAGGAGATATGGTATAGATAAAGATGAGGAGATATGGTATAGATAAAGATGAGGAGATATGGTGTAGATAAAGATGAGGAGATATGGTATAGATAAAGATGAGGAGATATGGTGTAGATAAAGATGAGGAGATATGGTGTAGATAAAGATGAGGAGATATGGTATAGATAAAGATGAGGAGATATGGTGTAGATAAAGATGAGGAGATATGGTATAGATAAAGATGAGGAGATATGGTATAGATAAAGATGAGGAGATATGGTGTCGATAAAGATGAGGATATATGATGTAGATAAAGATGAGGAGATATGGTGTCGATAAAGATGAGGAGATATGGTGTCGATAAAGATGAGGATATATGATGTAGATAAAGATGAGGATATATGGTGTCGATAAAGATGAGGAGATATGGTGTCGATAAAGATGAGGATATATGGTGTAGATAAAGATGAGGAGATATGGTGTTGATAAAGATGTGGAGATATGGTGTCGTTAAAGATGAGGAGATATGGTGTCGATAAAGATGAGGATATATGATGTAGATAAAGATGAGGATATATGGTGTCGATAAAGATGAGGAGATATGGTGTAGATAAAGATGAGGAGATATGGTGTCGATAAAGATGAGGATATATGGTGTAGATAAAGATGAGGACATATGGTGTAGATAAAGATGAGGAGATACGGTTTAGATAAAGATGAGGAGATATGGTTTAGATCGCGATATGGTTTAGATAAAGATGAGGAGATATGGTGTAGATAAAGATGAGGAGATATGGTGTCGATAAAGATGAGGATATATGATGTAGATAAAGATGAGGAGATATGGTGTCGATAAAGATGAGGAGATATGGTGTCGATAAAGATGAGGATATATGATGTAGATAAAGATGAGGATATATGGTGTAGATAAAGATGAGGATATATGGTGTAGATAAAGATGAGGATATATGGTGTAGATAAAGATGAGGATATATGGTAAAGATGAGATAAAGATAAAGATGAGGATATATGGTGTAGATAAAGATGAGGATATATGGTGTGAGATAAAGATGAGGAGATATGGTGTCGATAAAGATGAGGATATATGTGTAGATAAAGATGAGGATATATGGTGTAGATAAAGATGAGGAGATATGGTGTTGATAAAGATGTGGAGATATGGTGTCGTTGAAAGATGAGATAAAGAGATATGGTGTCGATAAAGATGAGGATATATGGTGTAGATAAAGATGAGATAAATAAAGATGAGGAGATAAAGATGAGGAGATACGGTTAGATAAAGATGAGGAGATATGGTTTAGATCGCGATATAAAGATGAGGAGATATGGTGTAGATAAAGATGAGGAGATATGGTGATAAAGATGAGGATATATGATGTAGATAAAGATGAGGAGATATGGTGTCGATAAAGATGAGGAGATATGGTGTCGATAAAGATGAGGATATATGATGTAGATAAAGATGAGGATATATGGTGTAGATAAAGATGAGGATATATGGTGTAGATAAAGATGAGGATATATGGTGTAGATAAAGATGAGGATATATGGTGTAGATAAAGATGAGGATATATGGTGTAGATAAAGATGAGGATATATGGTGTAGATAAAGATGAGGATATATGGTGTAGATAAAGATGAGGAGATATGGTGTTGATAAAGATGTGGAGATATGGTGTCGTTAAAGATGAGGAGATATGGTGTCGATAAAGATGAGGATATATGATGTAGATAAAGATGAGGAGATATGGTGTTGATAAAGATGAGGAGATATGGTGTAGATAAAGATGAGGAGATATGGTGTTGATAAAGATGTGGAGATATGGTGTCGTTAAAGATGAGGAGATATTGTGTATCTAATGATGATTTCATGAAATAATGGACATTTCCTAATCTGCCTGTTTTCTTTTACAGTGCAATATTATGTAATGATATTATGCAATATTAATTACAGTGATACCATTGCATACTGTATGTCCACATTTAGATTTTGAAGTGGTAATCAGGTTGATGATGTACTGTATTTCATGATAATGGCATTATTCATAGCTTGTATTTTCAGTATGGAATATCTGGTTTTCAGAAAACATGTAATTGACAAAAGAGCTCCAGTAATATAATTTCTCTGTTTAATCCGGATGATGGAATCCGCCACTAGAAGGATTGACCTCTGACCTAGCCCATGGTCACTGTGTGGTGTGCAGAGAGCTGCCATGTGAGCCAGATGTAATATGCTGTTACACCACTGCAACATTTACACAGTTTTCGCTTCAAGGAGTACATAATGGGGAATGAGGTCAATTCATATTTATTCAGTTACTGGCACAGAATTTTACTCTGCATTTGAATGTTTTTATAGGGATATTAAAGTTGCTGATTATTAAGGTAATTAAGGTAATTATTTAGATAGTGTGTTCAGGTGTCAGTGTCTCAGGCTCTCTCCCACGGCTCTGTATGCCATTGTCATTGGCTCAATGTCGAACCAGTGGAGTGTTTAAACATCATGCCCAATACATACAGCTGTGATTAGCCTCCCCAGGGTCCTAAGACCTGGTGGAATTGCCCTATATTTTCACTATCTCAATAATACGGCTTTATGAGAATCTCATATTACGTTTTTCTTTTTTGGTAGCATGGGGACGGGGTAATCTGATCTAGAAATGGATTTTGGTGAAGGGACAGTCAGATGTAGTTCTGGGCCTTTGCGTGTGGAGGAGAAGTGATTTATCAGTATGTGCTGTGCCCTACCGTGTGGGTTGTGTCATGCATGAGCAGCCTGAGAGGCGGTGATGCGCCGTACTGTGAGATGAGTCACTCTGTGTCCACGAACATGCGGTCAGGACCTTGTAGCACACTGACTATCTTAACCTACAGTGCTGCTACTGTAATTTTACATTTGACTGTGTGGTTATTGGATGATTAGGACTGTTTGTGTTCATTGTGGGACTGTTGATGTTTGTGTTTCCATGACTCCCATAACCCAGTTTGCCCTGTCTGTGGGCTCTGCTTTGCCATACCTTGGACTCACATTGTAATATCTGATCCCCTTCACTGGTCTAGAGTCAGATGTGTTGTTTACCTCTTAATGGTTGACAATGGGACTGTGGTGTGTAGATCAGTTTTCAAGGTGAAGTCTGATAAGAATGAGGGCCTTTGGAAGGTACACTGTATGACAACATGGTGGGCTCCACTGTGTTGGAGGCTCTGGCAGCATGCTGAAGGGCACTATGACCTGAAGGTTGATGTTGAGCACCAACCAGTGGTGCTCCTGTTCCTCCACCTGAACAGCATGTGGCCAAAGTGAACGGAGAGGGGAGAGGAACTTAAGGATTCATCTCATCACGTCAGGATCAGGAGCCACATCAGCTTGTTCACTCAGGTGTCATGAATGTGGAAAGAACATTCAACACGTTATTGAATTAGTACAGTTAGGCTACTGTAACTTTAACCAAATGTGTATGCTCAAATTCATCCCAATTGTAAAAACACTGTAGTAGAGACGACACTTTTCATTATCTGACGAGAACACTTCTTCCAGGCTTCTCCGGTGTATTTTGATTTGCCCAGCAGTAATGAGAGCAAATGAAGAAAGCAGCAAATGGAAAGTAGGTGATGAAAGGTGTTGATAAAGAAAAGGATTGTTATCAGTAGGATGGGATGGCGTAACAAAGATCTTAACACAACAAGTGGATTAGACTGACAATTCGAAGAAAAATAATCAATGATAACGAAATAAAGAGAGAGATGGCTGGCGGCTTCTCATTCACAACAACAGCATGGAAAGCCGTGCCAGACAGCAGACAGACACGTGTCCTCTGTCAGAGCAAAGCACTGGAGCTAGGGGCTATGGACCTCAGGAGAGAGCCGCCTGCAATGCTTTGTGAAACCCCAGGGGCTGTGTGTTTGTGTGTGTGTTTGCTTGTGTGTGTTTGTGTGCGTGTGCATGTGTGTGTGCGCGCGCGTGTGTGTGTGTGTGTCCGCAATTGGCAGGAGTTTCTGTGCTGCCAGAGGTCATAAGGTTCCCAGTTAATTGTTCTCTGAAATAAACGATGCCAAATTTGTGTGTGTACTTGAGTGCTGGAGGAAGGATGACCTCTGTCTCCACCTGTCCTATCTCACTGTGATCACATAATCTTCTGTGTTCAGTCTGTACTGTACCAAGGTCCTGCCCACTGCTGCCCACTGCTGTCCACTGCCCACCACAGGCTCCACTTGCCGGAATGGCATTAGATTAGTGCATATGATTATCGTGGCTATATATCTCTTTATATGGCTATCATTTTCAGTGCTGGCTAAGATTCTACTAGTAGTTTTATTTTGTTGCTGCCGTCCTGGTCTCCCTTGAAAAATAGATTTTTCATCTGTATTTATAAAGGACAATAAATACAACATAAGGTTTGTGTTATTTCTCATTGATGAAATAATATTCACTTTAATGTACCCAGCTAGTGTTAAATGTTAAAGTTGTTTCAGAGGAAGATCATACCCAGTATTGAGGATTCTCAACGTTGTTTCAGATGAAGATCATACACAGTATGGAGGATTCTCAACGTTGTTTCAGATGAAGATCATACACAGTATGGAGGATTCTCAACGTTGTTTCAGATGAAGATCATACACAGTATGGAGGATTCTCAACGTTGTTTCAGATGAAGATCATACACAGTATGGAGGATTCTCAACGTTGTTTCAGATGAAGATCATACACAGTATGGAGGATTCTCAACGTTGTTTCAGATGAAGATCATACACAGTATGGAGGATTCTCAACGTTGTTTCAGATGAAGATCATACACAGTATGGAGGATTCTCAACGTTGTTTCAGATGAAGATCATACACAGTATGGAGGATTCTCAACGTTGTTTCAGATGAAGATCATACACAGTATGGAGGATTCTCAACATACACAGTTGTTTCAGATGAAGATCATACACAGTATGGAGGATTCTCAACGTTGTTTCAGATGAAGATCATACACAGTATGGATGAGGATTCTCAACGTTGTTTCAGATGAAGATCATACACAGTATGGAAGATCATTCTCAACGTTGTTTCAGATGAAGATCATACACAGTATGGAGGATTCTCAACGTTGTTTCAGATGAAGATCATACACAGTATGGAGGATTCTCAGTTGTTTCATGAAGATCATACACAGTATGGAGGATTCTCAACGTTGTTTCAAATGAAGATCATACACAGTATGGAGGATTCTCAACGTTGTTTCAGATGAAGATCATACACAGTATGGAGGATTCTCAACGTTGTTTGAAAATCATACACAGTATGAAGAAGATCATACACAGTATGGAGGATTCTCAACGTTGTTTCAGATGAAGATCATACACAGTATGGAGGATTCTCAACGTTGTTTCAGATGAAGATCATACACAGTATGGAGGATTCTCAACGTTGTTTCAGATGAAGATCATACACAGTATGGAGGATTCTCAACGTTGTTTCAGATGAAGATCATACACAGTATGGAGGATTCTCAACGTTGTTTCAAATGAAGATCATACACAGTATGGAGGATTCTCAACGTTGTTTCAGATGAAGATCATACACAGTATGGAGGATTCTCAACGTTGTTTCAAATGAAAATCATACACAGTATGGAGGATTCTCAACGTTTCAGATGAAGATCATACACAGTATGGAGATTCTCAACGTTGTTTCAGATGAAGATCATACACAGTATGGAGGATTCTCAACGTTGTTTCAGATGAAGATCATACACAGTATGGAGGATTCTCACAGATAAGATCATACACAGTATGGAGAATTCTCAACGTTGTTTCAGATGAAGATCATACACAGTATGGAGGATTCTCAACGTTGTTTCAGATGAAGATCATACACAGTATGGAGGATTCTCAACATTGTTTCAGATGAAGATCATACAGGATTCTCAACGTAGATGGATAATTATGGAGGGCTCAACGTTGTTTCAGATGAAGATAATACACAGTATGGAGGATTCTCAACGTTGTTTCAAATGAAGGTCATACACAGTATGGAGGGCTCTCAACGTTGTTGCAACGTTGGGATGTACAGGCATTGCTCATGTGTCTATGGACAGAAAGAAGTGTCATTATCTAATGAGTCCATTACCATTCTGTTCTTTTCTCCCCCCTCCTTCCTCTGCCTATCCTGCTGTCTGAGACACAGCCATTGTTTCAGTGATCTCACTGCCATACATCATGTGCTGAATATAGCTCCTTGGGCAAATCAATGATCGAAGTAAAGAGAGAACGAACGAATGGAGGGAGGAATAAAAACACTGGGCTCTTCCCTTTTGCCAGTTTTGTATTTTTCTTCCCCCTCAATGTGTTATTTTGTCTTTCCGTCTACAAGTTGTGAGCCAGTTGAATGTTATAGAAAGCTGCTGGGAGATATGACCTAGGCATTACCGAGGTGAAATGCCAGACAGTGTTGCTTTCCCCCCTCCTAGTCATAGTGGGCTGGACTTTACCTGCCTGCAGTGCACACATAGCCACGGTGGGATTTGATGCCCCTAAACAAATTATATTCAGTCTAAACACTGTTAACAGATCTTGTCTGGAACCACATTGAAAGTTTAACGGGGAATGGTGTGTCTGTGCTTTGGCAGGATATCCTGTTAATGTTTCTGACTGGGGCCTGATAAGGTGTGTGTGGGAGAGTGTTTTCAGAGAAGTGTTGTTGTGCTGCTAGGAAAGCGTTCATGAAGGTAGAGATGTGAAGAGGGGTGGAGGTTGGATGAAAGAGGCAAGGTCAACAAGGCAACAGTCCAGTAGAAGTAATGGGTCAACCCCAGGAAGGGGCTGAACGAGGGGGAACCACTGCTGCTGTATGGGCTGGAAAGAAACATGTTCAGGATATACAATATCTTATGGACAATGACCACTGTTTGGCAAATGTCCATCAGTGGAAAACTCTCCTAATTAAATCTCCAGCCCTGTTTCTAGAACTGTGTTTGAATATCGATGACATGTGTTTAAATGGTTAACTTTGTGCTTTGCTAGTTTATGCAGAGAAATGAAACTGAAACCAAATTTGAAAGCGAGAGAAAGGCTCAGGGATTTTAGTTCTGTATCTATTCATGATAAATCATTTCATTTGGCATTATACACATCAATGACTGACATTCGGTGTCATTGCGTTTCAACAGAGCTTCTTCAATTGTTACAGTCTAAAACCCCGCCTAGACCTTTAGAAACCCTGTAGTATTCTGTAGTATCATTTTAGTCTGTGTAACTCCTCAACCCCCTCGGGACCTGCAGACCCCTTGAGTCACCAGTAGATGTATTACTCCATTTTGTTACTCCTCTGGAGCCGTGGGGATCCCAGCGAGAGACTAGACCCTTTCATCTGATTTTAGTACAGGCCTTACTTGATGAAGTATTGGCTTTTCTGTGTCAATGAGTTTTACTTGGCATCCGTGTGGGCGTCTCTGCCTGCCGATCACCCCTTTCAGCCCTCCATTCTCTCCTCTTTTCAGGCTTTCTTTCCCCTCCTCCTTTGTTCTTTGGTTTTCTGTGATGTTATGGCATTAAGCGACAGGGTACTCTGAACAGGGAACCCTCGCAACATTTAACAACATGGCCATGTTTGTTCTTGGAGGTTGACTCAAACGGCAGTGACTGTGAGGGGAGCTACAGAACAGAACAGGTATGAATAATACCCTGTGTTTGTGCCTGAATTGTGAACTAGGTCGCTCCGTGACATATGTCACAATGGGACTTTGAGCGAGAAGTCATGTAGAAAAGGAAACTACGGATAATTGTCCCCAACAAACAGAACCTGTCGAGATAATTGAGAGCCCCCTGAAGGAATGCACGCTGCCGAGAGGAGTGAATCTGCTGCCTACAGCTTCAGACTTTTTACAGTTTGGCCTTGGCTGGTGAAACAGTGAGTCTGCTGCCTACAGCTTCAGACTTTTTACAGTTTGGCCTTGGTGGAGAAACAATGAGTCACATGTGGAAAATTAAGATTCCATGACAGCAAAAAAAGACAGAGTGAGAGGGGGAGGGTTGGAGAGGGAGGAGAGAGAGGAGGGATGGAAGGGAAGGAGGGAGGGAGAGACAGATGGGTAAGAGCGAGGGAGGAGGGGGGAGAGAGAAGAGAAAAGCAGGGAGTGAAAAGAGCAGGACAAGTGGAGGAAAAACAGCCTCAGTGATGTTTATTTGTACGTAAATTTACGAGGACGGACTGAGTGTTTCTGATTTTCTCCACCTCCTCTCGCAGGCTGCACAGGCATGGTCTGTGACCCCATGACTCAGAGTGTGTGTGTGTGTGTGTGTCTGTGTCTGTGTGTGGGTGTGTGTGTGTGAGAGAGAGAGAGAGAGAGAGAGAGAGAGAGAGAGTGTGATGACGAGGTAGAGGGAAGACGGTTCCCAGCTGCACAGAGGGAGGAGTGTACATTTCCCCTCCGCAAGCTTTCGGTTTTGAAAGAAAAGCCACCAACTGAAAGAATGAAGGCTTTGTGTGTGTGTGTGTGTGTGTGTGTGTGTGTGTGTGTGTGTGTGTGTGTGTGTGTGTGTGTGTGTGTGTGTGTGTGTGAGAGAGAGAGAGAGAAGCAGAGAGTGCAAATTGGGATTGGGGAAAAAGTGAGAGGAAAAGAGGGGAGGAGAGAGAGAAGGGGGAGGAGAGGCGGGACAGACAGACTGAGGAAGGAGCTGCTGGTCTGCCAGTGGCAGGATTGAAGTATGTGTGGTTGGGCCCATGTTTACAGTACTTGCTGTACTTTGTTGTTCTATTTTCTCTTTCCATGCTCTGTCCTAGAGAGGAGAGATTGCCAATCTAGAGAACCCTTTTTACATCTCTCCAAAACATCCCTAATCTGACAACAGAGGAACACATCGAGAATGTGTGTGTGTGTGTGGGGACACACGGGGTTGAGTTTGGGAAACCCTGGAATAGAACAGACTTCTGAGTGATCTGTCTTCCTTTTAATGTGTAATTTCAATGAATAGATCGACTGTCGTTCACATTTCATACGTTTTTTAAAAATTAATGTTACAATTGAATGCCCTAATTATGACATGAAACTGTAGCCTGCACAAATCTAATTGGAATCCTAACATTCTGGTACGTACTGTCATTTTCAGATTTCTGTATATCATCTCATGCCTCATCATACATTTGAAAGTGCCAGAGATGCACAATCAATGCATTTGTGTTTTGTTATTATTCTACTGATGTCTCTCTTCTTCACTGCTTTTTCTAGACTCCACCTGCCTAGTGGACATAACTCCTCAGACAGAATGGCCCATAAGAACTCCATTGATTTCTCCCCACAAATCAATATCAATGGTTTATCACATAATAAAAACGACTATTCCATTGCAATAATATCACCAGCAACTATTCTACCGTATCAGGCTATTCCCTCAAATATACTGCAGTAATGTATTAATAAATACAGTAATTACCATAAAGTATACCATTAACACCACTGGATAGTGAAAACCAACAAACTCCGAGGTTTTATAAGTGTGTAATCAGTGATGCTTTTTAATATTCAAACAACGGTACTTTATTCTTTTCCTTTTTGCATTCTGCAAAGGGTGGCAATCTATGTGTTATCTTGAATGTGACGGCATATCCTCGACTGCTGCTCTACCAGCTGAATCACTCAGCTTTTCATTTTACACCTTAACCACAATGAGCAGCCAGAACACATTCACCTGGAAAACAGTGGTAGACAGGCCCCGTCATTCCTTGACTGTATTGTTGCTGCAGAGCATTAATAGGTGTGTTACAGTGCAAGGTGAATGTGAGTGCAGCAGGGAGACCCAGGGGGACCTGTGCTGTTCGGGGAGGTCTATCTGTTGACTGGCCTAGGTCTGGGCTGTGAACATGCTGTGTGTCTGAGTGGATCCTGTCCAGGGGCCAGCTCTCCTCCTCTCTGCTGGCGCTCAGCTCTGCTCCCATCCACTCTGCTGGGAATGAGGGGGAGTCTTGGCAAGAGGATATTGCAGCCCCCCCTCTTTCCCTCTTTCTCTCCCTCTCTTTCTCTGTGTTTGTCTCTGTATCTCCCTCTCCCTCTCTCTCTCTGGATTTCTCTATCCCCCTCTCTCTCTCCTCTTGGCTGAGTTCTCTTGTCCAGCTCCCCCCAGCCCCTCTAGTGGAGAGAGACAGACACGGGAACAGGGGATACCTGTGGAATCACTAACCTCAGTGGCTGCTCTAGTGCCCTGCCTGGGTAACACTTCAAGACCCATTGGGAGGTAATGAAGTAATGAAGTGGCCCCAGGAAAGTCAATGTAGAGGGAGAACGAGCTCTCCATCACATTGGACTGCAGAACAATAGATGGGGATGTGTAGCCTAATAGTGTTTCTTTATTATTTCATGACATTTGTTCTACCATTTATCATTTGTAATGTTTATTTTCATCTATGTAAAGTACCCTGTGCTCCCAAAATCAACCATACATATGAATATTCATCCTTTTTGGATTTACATAGTAGTTACACAGATGTAATATTTACATGGTATTAATGTTGCATGTGGACACAAGGCTTGTGGCAGTACACACCACTCTTGGGACGTAGACATGAAGCCATTGCATTATGAACATAGCCAACCTTTGTAATAGGAAGCAACATGTGTTATTACTGTGGTACTCCTGGAGCATCAGGTCTTTGCATGTCCATTATCATCAGGTCTGTGCATGTCCATTATCATCCGGTCTGTGCATGTCCATTACCATCAGGTCTGTGCATGTCCATTATCATCAGGTATGTGCATGTCCATTATCATCAGGTCTGTGCATGTCCATTATCATCAGGTCTGTGCATGTCCATTATCATCAGGTATGTGCGTGTCCATTATCATCAGGTATGTGCACGTCCATTATCATCAGGTCTGTGCACGTCCATTATCATCAGGTCTATGCGTGTCCATTATCATCAGGTCTGTACATGTCCATTATCATCAGGTCTGTGCATGTCCATTATCATCAGGTCTGTGCGTGTCCATTATCATCAGGCCTGTACATGTCCATTAGTGCCTTAGGACAAGAGCTTGAATCCAGGTACTTAACGTGTTTCTGGAATGTCAAGCTGAGTGGATGTTGAAGAAAGCATCACTTCACTGCAAAGCAATGTTGGATATGAAGAGTCTGACTAAGGCCAACTGAGGCTGTGATATGGTCAAGATGGTATTCCACACAAAGAAGCCCACTTAACTTTCACACTTCACACGTAGTCCCCCCAGAGCACATGAGCCAAATGTTAAACACAATATGTTCATGTTTAAATACTTAAATTCCATCAGTTTTTCCTCCCTGTTGGACTCAGGCCTTTTGGCAAAGAGCACAGTCTTCCCATAGCGAAGGTCAAAGTAACACCTTCTTTTAATTATATTTGATTGGTTCCTGGTCTGAGCAGGCATCAGCAGGCCCTGTGTGTGTGTGTGTTAAAGAGTTGACTGACTGGATTGAGTGAGAAAACAGTGAAGTAGGTCCAGAGCAGTCATTGAGGTGTGCTAGTCTGAAGACTCCCCTGACTTGTTATTTCATGTCTAACAGCATGATGGGACTTTGATTGGGTACCATTGACTTTCTACTGTGCATCCTTCTGTGTGTGTGTGTGTGTGTGTGTGTGCGTGTGTGTGTGTGTGCGTGCGTGCGTGCGTGCGTGTACGTTCTTGCATGCATGACAGTGTGTGTTTCGGGGGAGTTTGACGTGCCTGTCTGGGACCATTAACATTCCTGAATTGACTGGGAATGGTGGAACTGGGACTGGGGATTTGCTCCAACCCTGGTCCACCTTGTTAATGGATGTGAATGTGTTTCCATTCACCTGTGGTGTTCTAACTGCCACACGTTTGGTATTTTAAGCCTGATCTTTTTGTCATGCGGTTAATTGGCGCGCCAGCCATCATTTCCACATTGCAGTCCCAGTGGTTAGCTAGAGACTGTGAGGAGGCTTCACTGATGTCTGCCAGCTTGGAGGGCCCTCTCCATCCTGTCTTGGTGGTCTTGTGCTAGCTAATATAGTATATTAATGGTTACATATTAAATAGTGTGGTAGTTGTTATATACTGCTATATATACAGTACATATATTCTAAATATACTGTTACAATACATTACTGATGATCTATTTATTATTCAGACAATATTGCTTGTCACAGAAGGCTCTATATGGTATGCATTATATATTGTATGTACAAGTGGTATGGTGTATAAAGGGTTGGTAGCCCTGTAGTGGTGTGTTTAACCTGGTATTAAAGTGGTATGGTGTATAAAGGGTTGGTAGCCCTGTAGTGGTGTGTTTAACCTGGTATTAAAGTGGTATGGTGTATAAAGGGTTGGTAGCCCTGTAGTGGTGTGTTTAACCTGGTATTAAAGTGGTATGGTGTATAAAGGGTTGGTAGCCCTGTAGTGGTGTGTTTAACCTGGTATTAAAGTGGTATGGTGTATAAAGGGTTGGTAGCCCTGTAGTGGTGTGTTTAACCTGGTATTAAAGTGGTATGGTGTATAAAGGGTTGGTAGCCTTGTAGTGGTGTGTTTAACATGGTATTAAAGTGGTATGGTGTATAAAGGGTTGGTAGCCCTGTAGTGGTGTGTTTAACCTGGTATTAAAGTGGTATGGTGTATAAAGGGTTGGTAGCCCTGTAGTGGTGTGTTTAACCTGGTATTAAAGTGGTATGGTGTATAAAGGGTTGGTAGCCCTGTAGTGGTGTGTTTAACCTGGTATTAAAGGAGAAGAATACAAGGCAGCAGGTCAGTAAGTTCAAACCTGGTTGTTACGTTTTCCAGTAAATAAATCATTGCAACATAAATGCTTGTCTTGTATTGGTGACGTCCATAGCACTTTATTTTCTAGTTATAATGACATAGTATGTAAGAATCAGTGTAATGTTCCTCGTCAATCAGGACAAGCATTTATGTTGCATTGATTTATTTACAGGAAAAAGTCTAAATTCACACTCAACACCCAGCTCTAAAGGAAATTGGGTCACTCTCAGACGGTGTGTGTGTGTGTCTGTCTGTTTTGCGATCTGTGCTGAGCTGGGACAGAGAAGATAAGTGACTGTCAAATGATGTAACCGTGTTAGATAACTCTGTTGGCTTTTCTCTTAAACATGGTGGAAATCAGATCGTATCTGAGAGGATTGATATTTGGCAGATTTGGCAGCTGTTGAATGAGTTAGGCATGTGTTGTTCACGTTGGGTACTGCAAAAAATTATTTAAATTGTGTGCTTGTGTGCTCTCTCTCTCTCTCTCTCTCTCTCTCTCTCTCTCTCTCTCTCTCTCTCTCTCACTATCACTTCAAAGTAAGTTACATGTAGTCCAGTTTGTTACATTATTTGTGTAGGTGTGTGTGTCTCTTGCTCTCTCTCTCTCTCCCCCCCTCTCCTCTTATATGCTATTTACTCATCAGCATGCTTTATGCATGATGGGAGATGTGCCACCTACTTGAAGTCATCACCCTGGGCCAGCGGCGTGCCATGCTGTAGGAATGATCATGGCAGCATGGATGGTGAAATGAATAAAATAACATTAGCTCTTGTTAGGGGGACTCCATAGATCTCCCAGTCAGAGTTGAAGACACCGGGCCCCTGTGGGCCCCTAAGGGGCTCTCAGCCAGCCTTACAACACATCAGCCTGGTAAATTGTGTGTGTGTGAGAGAGGGAGGTGTGATGTGGAAGACCCATCGGTTTGTATTTGATGGGTCTTTCCTCTTGCCTGATAGGTCTTCCAAAGCCAGCTTTTATGCCCAAAAGACAAGCACATGCTCGACAAACCTCTTGTTCCTCCATGCTGCTTGTTTGATCAGAGACAGCAGCCACCCCCTTCACCCTCAGCGCTGATCCCTGTTCAGGAGGGCAGAGCCAGGGGTTGTGTGTAATGTGACTCCCCCTGGTCCAGAATGGTGGCGTGTGGCTCTGAGTAGCGGGAGGGAACAGACCCCCTCCATTTCTCCTCTCCACCGCCTGACTGACTCACTCACACAACTATGTAAGAGCTCTGGCTCGCTCCCCTAATTGACTCCAGATTTCCCCCTCTTTTCCCTCCTTTTCCTCCTCCTCCTCTGTCCGTCCTCCTTTACTCTGGGTCTCTGTGTATGATGTGTGTGTGTGCAGGATCTTTGTCTGGGGCGCCCACCCTATCCTTCTGTAGGCTTCAAAGGCAGGGTGAGTGAGTGGGGAGAGAGAGAGAGAGAGAGGGGAGGGGAGGGCGCTGGTATTTCCATGTGTCGTGAAAGGTCTTGACTGTGGGCCGAGCCTGACAGATGAGACAACCCTTGTAGTGGCGGAACGGTACAGAACAGAATGGAACAATCCCTTCCATTTTCCTGGAACTCCCCTCTGGTACCTCCTTAAGTAATCTCCCTATGCTGTTTCCTCCTAGGTCGGAACCAGAAAACGTCCATCTGAATGATTCCTATCAAAAAGATGTTGTTTATAATAAAACTATTTAGCGAGCCTCAATAGCTACATAACTGTTTGGGAATGACAGCAGAGCTGTGGGTTATCCCATTTCAGGAGAACTTTTAGAAAAGTTAAGAACTTCTACATCAAACTCAAAACATGGTAGAGGAAAGTTTTTTTTCCATTGCAGCGGACAGCGTTGTGGAGTGTCACAGAAACGTTCCGACAAGGAGGAGGAGGAAGAAGAGAGAGAGAGGGAGGGAGAGAGAGAGAGAGAGAGAGGCAGTTGTTGCACAATGCTTTTGAGAAAAGCTGCAACAAGCAACAAGCTGGGGGACAAGCCAGAAAGAACAGATGCTGCTAGTCTGTTTCTGTGGAGGGAGAGGAGGAGAGGGGGAGAGAAAGCGAGACAGAGAAAGAGAGCGAGATATGAGAGGGCAACTCTTGCTGGGGGGGGGGGGGGTCTATGCTGTTGCAGCTGCACCTCTAT